>NW_027441364.1:0-21995 GCF_949628215.1 Phalacrocorax aristotelis
ATCCGGCCCTTTTTTTCCGCGGCACGCCGTTTCGGAGGCCGGATCCGGCCCGGTTTTTCCGCGGCACGCCGTTTCGGAGGCCGGATCCGGCCCGGTTTTTCCGCGGCACGCCGTTTCGGAGGCCGGATCCGGCCCGGTTTTTCCGCGGCACGCCGTTTCGGAGGCCGGATCCGGCCCGGTTTTTCCGCGGCACGCCGTTTCCCGGCCCGTTTTTTCCGCGGCACGCCGTTTCGGAGGTCGGATCCGGCCCGGTTTTTCCGCGGCACGCCATTTCGGAGGCCGGATCCGGCCCGGTTTTTCCCGCGGCACGCCGTTTCGGAGGCCGGATCCGGCCCGGTTTTTCCGCGGCACGCCGTTTCGGAGGCCGGATCCGGCCCGGTTTTTCCGCGGCACGCCGTTTCGGAGGCCGGATCCGGCCCGGTTTTTCCGCGGCACGCCGTTTCCGGCCCGTTTTTTTCCGCGGCACGCCGTTTCGGAGGTCGGATCCGGCCCGGTTTTTCCGCGGCACGCCATTTCGGAGGCCGGATCCGGCCCGTTTTTTCCGCGGCACGCCGTTTCCGGCCCGGTTTTTCCGCGGCACGCCGTTTCGGAGGCCGGATCCGGCCCGGTTTTTCCGCGGCACGCCGTTTCGGAGGTCGGATCCGGCCCGGTTTTTCCGCGGCACGCCGTTTCGGAGGCCGGATACGGCCCGGTTTTTCCCGCAGCACGCCGTTTCGGAGGCCGGATCCGGCCCGGTTTTTCCGCCGCACGCCGTTTCGGAGGCCGGATCCGGCCCGGTTTTTCCGCGGCACGCCGTTTCCGGCCCGGTTTTTCCGCGGCACGCCGTTTCGGAGGCCGATCCGGCCCTTTTTTTCCGCGGCACGCCGTTTCGGAGGCCGGATCCGGCCCGGTTTTTCCGCGGCACGCCGTTTCGGAGGCCGGATCCGGCCCGGTTTTTTCCGCGGCACGCCGTTTCGGAGGCCGGATCCGGCCCGGTTTTCCGCCGCACGCCGTTTCGGAGGCCGGATCCGGCCCGTTTTTTCCGCGGCACGCCGTTTCCGGCCCGGTTTTTCCGCGGCACGCCGTTTCGGAGGCCGGATCCGGCCCTTTTTTTCCGCGGCACGCCGTTTCGGAGGCCGGATCCGGCCCGGTTTTTCCGCGGCACGCCGTTTCGGAGGCCGGATCCGGCCCGGTTTTTCCGCGGCACGCCGTTTCGGAGGCCGGATCCGGCCCGGTTTTTCCGCGGCACGCCGTTTCGGAGGCCGGATCCGGCCCTTTTTTTCCGCGGCACGCCGTTTCGGAGGCCGGATCCGGCCCGGTTTTTCCGCGGCACGCCGTTTCGGAGGCCGGATCCGGCCCGGTTTTTTCCGCGGCACGCCGTTTCGGAGGCCGGATCCGGCCCGGTTTTTCCGCGGCACGCCGTTTCGGAGGCCGGATCCGGCCCGGTTTTTCCGCGGCAAGGCGTTTCCGGCCCGGTTTTTTCCGCGGCACGCCGTTTCGGAGGCCGGATCCGGCCCTTTTTTTTCCGCGGCACGCCGTTTCGGAGGCCGGATCCGGCCCGGTTTTTTCCGCGGCACGCCGTTTCGGAGGCCGGATCCGGCCCGGTTTTTCCGCGGCACGCCGTTTCGGAGGCCGGATCCGGCCCTTTTTTTCCGCGGCACGCCGTTTCGGAGGCCGGATCCGGCCCGGTTTTTTCCGCCGCACGCCGTTTCGGAGGCCGGATCCGGCCCGGTTTTTCCGCGGCACGCCGTTTCGGAGGCCGGATCCGGCCCTTTTTTTCCGCGGCACGCCGTTTCGGAGGCCGGATCCGGCCCGGTTTTTCCGCGGCACGCCGTTTCGGAGGCCGGATCCGGCCCTTTTTTTTCCGCGGCACGCCGTTTCGGAGGCCGGATCCGGCCCGGTTTTTCCGCGGCACGCCGTTTCGGAGGCCGGATCCGGCCCGGTTTTTCCGCGGCACGCCGTTTCGGAGGCCGGATCCGGCCCTGTTTTTCCGCAGCACGCCGTTTCGGAGGCCGGATCCGGCCCGGTTTTTCCGCGGCACGCCGTTTCGGAGGCCGGATCCGGCCCGGTTTTTTCCGCGGCACGCCGTTTCGGAGGCCGGATCCGGCCTTTTTTTCCGCGGCACGCCGTTTCGGAGGCCGGATCCGGTCCGGTTTTTCCGCGGCACGCCGTTTCGGAGGCCGGATCCGGCCCGGTTTTTCCGCGGCACGCCGTTTCAGAGGCCGGATCCGGCCCGGTTTTTTCCGCGGCACGCTGTTTCGGAGGCCGGATCCGGCCCTGTTTTTTCTGCGACACGCCGTTTCGGAGGCCGGATCCGGTCCGGTTTTTCCGCGGCACGCCGTTTCGGAGGCCGGATCCGGCCCGTTTTTTTCCGCGGCACGCCGTTTCGGAGGCCGGATCCGGCCCGGTTTTTCTGCGGCACGCCGTTTCGGAGGCCGGATCCGGCCCGGTTTTTCCGCGGCACGCCGTTTCGGAGGCCGGATCCGGCCCTTTTTTTCCGCGGCACGCCGTTTCGGAGGCCGGATCCGGCCCGTTTTTTCCGCGGCACGCCGTTTCGGAGGCCGGATCCGGCCCGGTTTTTTCCGCGGCACGCCGTTTCGGAGGCCGGATCCGGCCCGGTTTTTCCGCGGCACGCCGTTTCGGAGGCCGGATCTGGCCCGGTTTTTTCCGCAGCACGCCGTTTCGGAGGCGCCGGATCCGGCCCGGTTTTTCCACGGCACGCCGTTTCGGAGGCCGGATCCGGCCCGGTTTTTCCGCGGCACGTCGTTTCCGGCCCGGTTTTTCCGCGGCACGCCGTTTCGGAGGCCGGATCCGGCCCTTTTTTTTTCCGCGGCACGCCGTTTCGGAGGCCGGATCCGGCCCGGTTTTTCCCGCGGCACGCCGTTTCGGAGGCCGGATCCGGCCCAGTTTTTCCGCGGCACGCCGTTTCGGAGGCCGGATCCGGCCCGGTTTTGCCGCGGCACGCCGTTTCGGAGGCCGGATCTGGCCGGTTTTTCCGCAGCACGCCGTTTCGGAGGCCGGATCCGGCCCGGTTTTCCGCGGGACGCCGTTTCGGAGGCCGGATCCGGCCCGGTTTTTCCGCGGCACGCCGTTTCGGAGGCCGATCCGGCCCGGTTTTTCCGCGGCACGCCGTTTCGGAGGCCGGATCCGGCCCTTTTTTTCCGCGGCACGCCGTTACGGAGGCCGGATCCGGCCCGGTTTTTTCCGCGGCACGCCGTTTCGGAGGCCAGATCCGGCCCGGTTTTTCCGCGGCACGCCGTTTCGGAGGCCGGATCCGGCCCGTTTTTTTCCGCGGCACGCCGTTTCGGAGGCCGGATCCGGCCCGGTTTTTCCGCCGCACGCCGTTTCGGAGGCCGGATCCGGCCCGTTTTTTCCGCGGCACGCCGTTTCGGAGGCCGGATCCGGCCCGGTTTTTCCGCGGCACGCCGTTTCGGAGGCCGGATCCGGCCCGGTTTTTCCGCGGCACGCCGTTTCGGAGGCCGGATCCGGCCCTTTTTTTCCGCGGCACGCCGTTTCGGAGGCCAGATCCGGCCCGGTTTTTCCGCGGCACGCCGTTTCGGAGGCCGGATCCGGCCCGGTTTTTCCGCGGCACGCCGTTTCGGAGGCCGGATCCGGCCCGTTTTTTCTGCGACACGCCGTTTCGGAGGCCGGATCCGGTCCGGTTTTTCCGCGGCACGCCGTTTCGGAGGCCGGATCCGGCCCGTTTTTTCCGTGGCATGCCGTTTCGGAGGCCGGATCCGGCCCGGTTTTTCTGCGGCACGCCGTTTCGGAGGCCGGATCCGGCCCCGGTTTTTCCGCGGCACGCCGTTTCGGAGGCCGGATCCGGCCCGTTTTTTCCGCGGCACGCCGTTTCGGAGGCCGGATCCGGCCCGGTTTTTCCGCGGCACGCCGTTTCGGAGGGCCGGATCCAGCCCGGTTTTTCCGCGGCACGCCGTTTCGGAGGCCGGATCTGGCCCGGGTTTTTCCGCGGCACGCCGTTTCGGAGGCCGGATCCGGCCCGGTTTTTCCACGGCACGCCGTTTCGGAGGCCGGATCCGGCCCGGTTTTTCCGCGGCACGCCGTTTCCGGCCCGGTTTTTCCGCGGCACGCCGTTTCGGAGGCCGGATCCGGCCCTTTTTTTCCGCGGCACGCCGTTTCGGAGGCCGGATCCGGCCCGGTTTTTCCGCGGCACGCCGTTTCGGAGGCCGGATCCGGCCCGGTTTTTCCGCGGCACGCCGTTTCGGAGGCCGGATCCGGCCCGGTTTTGCCGCGGCAACGCCGGTTTCGGAGGCCGGATCTGGCCCGGTTTTTCCGCGGCACGCCGTTTCGGAGGTCGGATCCGGCCCGGTTTTTCTGCGGCACGCCGTTTCGGAGGCCGGATATGACCCGGTTTTTCCGCGGCACGCCGTTTCGGAGGGCCGTTTCCGGCCCGGTTTTTCCACGGCACGCCGTTTCGGAGGCCGGATCCGGCCCTTTTTTTCCGCGGCACGCCGTTTCGGAGGCCGGATCCGGCCCGGTTTTTCCGCGGCACGCCGTTTCGGAGGCCGGATCCGGCCCGGTTTTTCCGCGGCACGCCGTTTCGGAGGCCGGATCCGGCCCGGTTTTTCCGCGGCACGCCGTTTCGGAGGCCGGATCCGGCCCGTTTTTTCCGCGGCACGCCGTTTCGGAGGCCGGTTCCGGCCCGGTTTTTCCGCGGCACGCCGTTTCGGAGGCCGGATCCGGCCCGGTTTTTCCGCAGCACGCCGTTTCGGAGGCCGGATCCGGCCCGGTTTTTCCGCCGCACGCCGTTTCGGAGGCCGGATCCGGCCCGTTTTTTTCCGCGGCACGCCGTTTCCGGCCCGGTTTTTTTCCGCGGCACGCCGTTTCGGAGGCCGGATCCGGCCCTTTTTTTCCGCGGCACGCCGTTTCGGAGGCCGGATCCGGCCCGGTTTTTCCGCGGCACGCCGTTTCGGAGGCCGGATCCGGCCCGGTTTTTCCGCGGCACGCCGTTTCGGAGGGCCGGATCCGGCCCGGTTTTTCCGCGGCACGCCGTTTCGGAGGCCGGATCCGGCCCTTTTTTTCCCGCGGCACGCCGTTTCGGAGGCCGGATCCGGCCCGGTTTTTCCGCGGCACGCCGTTTCGGAGGCCGGATCCGGCCCGGTTTTTCCGCGGCACGCCGTTTCGGAGGCCGGATCCGGCCCGGTTTTTCCGCGGCACGCCGTTTCGGAGGCCGGATCCGGCCCGGTTTTTCTGCGGCACGCCGTTTCGGAGGCCGGATCCGGCCCTTTTTTTCCGCGGCACGCCGTTTCGGAGGCCGGATCCGGCCCGTTTTTTCCGCGGCACGCCGTTTCGGAGGCCGGATCCGGCCTGGTTTTTCCGCCGCACGCCGTTTCGGAGGCCGGATCCGGCCCGTTTTTTCCGCGGCACGCCGTTTCGGAGGCCGGATCCGGCCCGGTTTTTCCGCGGCACGCCGTTTCCGGCCCGGTTTTTCCGCGGCACGCCGTTTCGGAGGCCGGATCCGGCCCGGTTTTTCCGCGGCACGCCGTTTCGGAGGTCGGATCCGGCCCGGTTTTTCCGCGGCACGCCGTTTCGGAGGCCGGATACGGCCCGGTTTTTCCGCAGCACGCCGTTTCGGAGGCCGGATCCGGCCCGGTTTTTCCGCCGCACGCCGTTTCGGAGGCCGGATCCGGCCCGGTTTTTCCCGCGGCACGCCGTTTCCGGCCCGGTTTTTCCGCGGCACGCCGTTTCGGAGGCCGGATCGGCCCTTTTTTTCCGCGGCACGCCGTTTCGGAGGCCGGATCCGGCCCGGTTTTTCCGCGGCACGCCGTTTCGGAGGCCGGATCCAGCCCGGTTTTTCCGCGGCACGCCGTTTCGGAGGCCGGATCCGGCCCGGTTTTTCCGCGGCACGCCGTTTCGGAGGCCGGATCCGGCCGGTTTTTCCGCGGCACGCCGTTTCCGGCCCGTTTTTTTCCGCGGCACGCCGTTTCGGAGGTCGGATCCGGCCCGGTTTTTCCGCGGCACGCCATTTCGGAGGCCGGATCCGGCCCGGTTTTTCCGCGGCACGCCGTTTCGGAGGCCGGATCCGGCCCGGTTTTTTCCGCGGCACGCCGTTCGGAGGCCGGATCCGGCCCGGTTTTTTCCGCGGCACGCCGTTTCGGAGGCCGGATCCGGCCCGGTTTTTCCGCGGCACGCCGTTTCCGGCCCGTTTTTTTCCGCGGCACGCCGTTTCGGAGGTCGGATCCGGCCCGGTTTTTCCGCGGCACGCCATTTCGGAGGCCGGATCCGGCCCGTTTTTTCCGCGGCACGCCGTTTCCGGCCCGGTTTTTTCCGCGGCACGCCGTTTCGGAGGCCGGATCCGGCCCGGTTTTTTCCGCGGCACGCCGTTTCGGAGGTCGGATCCGGCCCGGTTTTTCCGCGGCACGCCGTTTCGAGGCCGGATACGGCCCGGTTTTTCCGCAGCACGCCGTTTCGGAGGCCGGATCCGGCCCGGTTTTTCCGCCGCACGCCGTTTCGGAGGCCGGATCCGGCCCGGTTTTTCCGCGGCACGCCGTTTCCGGCCCGGTTTTTCCGCGGCACGCCGTTTCGGAGGCCGGATCCGGCCCTTTTTTTCCGCGGCACGCCGTTTCGGAGGCCGGATCCGGCCCGGTTTTTCCGCGGCACGCCGTTTCGGAGGCCGGATCCGGCCCGGTTTTTCCGCGGCACGCCGTTTCGGAGGCCGGATCCGGCCCGGTTTTTCCGCGGCACGCCGTTTCGGAGGCCGGATCCGGCCCGGTTTTTCCGCGGCACGCCGTTTCCGGCCCGTTTTTTCCGCGGCACGCCGTTTCGGAGGTCGGATCCGGCCCGGTTTTTTCCGCGGCACGCCATTTCGGAGGCCGGATCCGGCCCGTTTTTTCCGCGGCACGCCGTTTCGGAGGCCGGATCCGGCCCGTTTTTTCCGCGGCACGCCGTTTCGGAGGCCGGATCCGGCCCGGTTTTTCCGCGGCACGCCGTTTCGGAGGCCGGATCCGGCCTTTTTTTTCCGCGGCACGCCGTTTCGGAGGCCGGATCCGGCCCGGTTTTTCCGCGGCACGCCGTTTCGGAGGCCGGATCCGGCCCGTTTTTTCCGCGGCACGCCGTTTCGGAGGACGGATCCGGCTCGGGTTTTTCCGCGGCACGCCGTTTCGGAGGCCGGATCCGGCCCGGTTTTTCCGCGGCACGCCGTTTCGGAGGCCGGATCCGGCCCGGTTTTTCCGCGGGACGCCGTTTCGGAGGCCGGATCCGGCCCGGTTTTTTCCGCGGCACGCCGTTTCGGAGGCCGGATCCGGCCCGGTTTTTTCCGCGGCACGCCGTTTCGGAGGCCAGATCCGGCCCGTTTTTTCCGCGGCACGCCGTTTCGGAGGCCGGATCCGGCCCGTTTTTTCCGCGGCAGGCCATTTCGGAGGCCGGATCCGGCCTTTTTTTCCGCGGCACGCCGTTTCGGAGGCCGGATCCGGCCCGGTTTTTCCGCGGCACGCCGTTTCGGAGGCTGGATCCGGCCCGGTTTTTCCGCGGCACGCCGTTTCGGAGGTCGGATCCGGCCCAGTTTTTCCGCGGCACGCCGTTTCGGAGGCCGGATCCGGCCCGGTTTTTCCGCGGCACGCCGTTTCGGAGGCCGGATCCGGCCCGGTTTTTCCGCGGCACGCCGTTTCCGGCCCGGTTTTTTCCGCGGCACGCCGTTTCGGAGGCCGGATCCGGCCCTTTTTTTTCCGCAGCACGCCGTTTCGGAGGCCGGATCCGGCCCGGTTTTTCCACGGCACGCCGTTTCGGAGGCCGGATCCGGCCCGGTTTTTCCGCGGCACGTCGTTTCCGGCCCGGTTTTTCCGCGGCACGCCGTTTCGGAGGCCGGATCCGGCCCTTTTTTTCCGCGGCACGCCGTTTCGGAGGCCGGATCCGGCCCGGTTTTTCCGCGGCACGCCGTTTCGGAGGCCGGATCCGGCCCGGTTTTTCCGCGGCACGCCGTTTCGGAGGCCGGATCCGGCCCGGTTTTGCCGCGGCACGCCGTTTCGGAGGCCGGATCTGGCCCGGTTTTTCCGCAGCACGCCGTTTCGGAGGCCGGATCCGGCCCGGTTTTTCCGCGGCACGCCGTTTCGGAGGCCGGATCCGGCCCGGTTTTTCTGCGGCACGCCGTTTCGGAGGCCGGATCCGGCCCGGTTTTTCCGCGGCACGCCGTTTCGGAGGCCGGATCCGGCCCGGTTTTTCCGCGGCACGCCGTTTCGGAGGCCGGATCCGGCCCGTTTTTTTCCGCGGCACGCCGTTTCGGAGGCCGGATCCGGCCCGGTTTTTCCGCGGCACGCCGTTTCGGAGGCCGGATCCGGCCCGGTTTTTCCGCGGCACGCCGTTTCGGAGGCCGGATCTGGCCCGGTTTTTCCGCAGCACGCCGTTTCGGAGGCCGGATCCGGCCCGGTTTTTCCACGGCACGCCGTTTCGGAGGCCGGATCCGGCCCGGTTTTTCCGCGGCACGTCGTTTCCGGCCCGGTTTTTCCGCGGCACGCCGTTTCGGAGGCCGGATCCGGCCCTTTTTTTCCGCGGCACGCCGTTTCGGAGGCCGGATCCGGCCCGGTTTTTCCGCGGCACGCCGTTTCGGAGGCCGGATCCGGCCCGGTTTTTCCGCGGCACGCCGTTTCGGAGGCCGGATCCGGCCCGGTTTTGCCGCGGCACGCCGTTTCGGAGGCCGGATCCGGCCCGGTTTTTCCGCGGCACGCCGTTTCGGAGGCCGGATCCGGCCCGGTTTTTCCGCGGCACGCCGTTTCGGAGGCCGGATCCGGCCTTTTTTTCCGCGGCACGCCGTTTCGGAGGCCGTTTCCGGCCCTTTTTTTCCGCGGCACGCCGTTTCGGAGGCCGGATCCGGCCCTTTTTTTCCGCGGCACGCCGTTTCGGAGGCCGGATCCGGCCCGGTTTTTCCGCGGCACGCCGTTTCGGAGGCCGGATCCGGCCCGGTTTTTCCGCGGCACGCCGTTTCGGAGGCCGGATCCGGCCCGTTTTTTCCGCGGCACGCCGTTTCGGAGGCCGGATCCGGCCCGGTTTTTCCGCGGGACGCCGTTTCGGAGGCCGGATCCGGCCCGGTTTTTCCGCGGCACGCCGTTTCGGAGGCCGGATCCGGCCCGGTTTTTCCGCGGCACGCCGTTTCGGAGGCCGGATCCGGCCCGGTTTTTCCGCGGCACGCCGTTTCGGAGGCCGGATCCGGCCCTTTTTTTTCCGCGGCACGCCGTTTCGGAGGCCGGATCCGGCCCGGTTTTTCCGCGGCACGCCGTTTCGGAGGCCGGATCCGGCCCGTTTTTTTCCGCGGCATGCCGTTTCGGAGGCCGGATCCGGCCCGGTTTTTCTGCGGCACGCCGTTTCGGAGGCCGGATCCGGCCCGGTTTTTCCGCGGCACGCCGTTTCGGAGGCCGGATCCGGCCCGTTTTTTCCGCGGCACGCCGTTTCGGAGGCCGGATCCGGCCCGGTTTTTCCGCGGCACGCCGTTTCGGAGGCCGGATCCAGCCCGGTTTTTCCGCGGCACGCCGTTTCGGAGGCCGGATCTGGCCCGGTTTTTCCGCGGCACGCCGTTTCGGAGGCCGGATCCGGCCCGGTTTTTCCACGGCACGCCGTTTCGGAGGCCGGATCCGGCCCGGTTTTTCCGCGGCACGCCGTTTCCGGCCCGGTTTTTCCGCGGCACGCCGTTTCGGAGGCCGGATCCGGCCCTTTTTTTCCGCGGCACGCCGTTTCGGAGGCCGGATCCGGCCCGGTTTTTCCGCGGCACGCCGTTTCGGAGGCCGGATCCGGCCCGGTTTTGCCGCGGCACGCCGTTTCGGAGGCCGGATCTGGCCCGGTTTTTCCGCAGCACGCCGTTTCGGAGGCCGGATCCGGCCCGGTTTTTCCGCGGCACGCCGTTTCGGAGGCCGGATATGACCCGGTTTTTCCGCGGCACGCCGTTTCGGAGGCCGTTTCCGGCCCGGTTTTTCCGCGGCACGCCGTTTCGGAGGCCGGATCCGGCCCTTTTTTTCCGCGGCACGCCGTTTCGGAGGCCGGATCCGGCCCGGTTTTTCCGCGGCACGCCGTTTCGGAGGCCGGATCCGGCCCGGTTTTTCCGCGGCACGCCGTTTCGGAGGCCGGATCCGGCCCGGTTTTTTCCGCGGCACGCCGTTTCGGAGGCCAGATCCGGCCCGTTTTTTCCGCGGCACGCCGTTTCGGAGGCCGGATCCGGCCCGTTTTTTCCGCGGCAGGCCGTTTCGGAGGCCGGATCCGGCCTTTTTTTCCGCGGCACGCCGTTTCGGAGGCCTGATCCGGCCCGGTTTTTCCGCGGCACGCCGTTTCGGAGGCCGGATCCGGCCCGGTTTTTCCGCGGCACGCCGTTTCGGAGGTCGGATCCGGCCCAGTTTTTCCGCGGCACGCCGTTTCGGAGGCCGGATCCGGCCCGGTTTTTTCCGCGGCACGCCGTTTCGGAGGCCGGATCCGGCCCGGTTTTTCCGCGGCACGCCGTTTCCGGCCCGTTTTTTTCCGCGGCACGCCGTTTCGGAGGCCGGATCCGGCCCTTTTTTTCCGCAGCACGCCGTTTCGGAGGCCGGATCCGGCCCGGTTTTTCCACGGCACGCCGTTTCGGAGGCCGGATCCGGCCCGGTTTTTCCGCGGCACGTCGTTTCCGGCCCGGTTTTTCCGCGGCACGCCGTTTCGGAGGCCGGATCCGGCCCTTTTTTTTCCGCGGCACGCCGTTTCGGAGGCCGGATCCGGCCCGGTTTTTCCGCGGCACGCCGTTTCGGAGGCCGGATCCGGCCCGGTTTTTCCGCGGCACGCCGTTTCGGAGGCCGGATCCGGCCCGGTTTTGCCGCGGCACGCCGTTTCGGAGGCCGGATCTGGCCCGGTTTTTCCGCAGCACGCCGTTTCGGAGGCCGGATCCGGCCCGGTTTTTCCGCGGCACGCCGTTTCGGAGGACGGATCCGGCCCGGTTTTTCTGCGGCACGCCGTTTCGGAGGCCGGATCCGGCCCGGTTTTTCCGCGGCACGCCGTTTCGGAGGCCGGATCCGGCCCGGTTTTTCCGCGGCACGCCGTTTCGGAGGCCGGATCCGGCCCGTTTTTTCCGCGGCACGCCGTTTCGGAGGCCGGATCCGGCCCGGTTTTTCCGCGGCACGCCGTTTCGGAGGCCGGATCCGGCCCGGTTTTTCCGCGGCACGCCGTTTCGGAGGCCGGATCTGGCCCGGTTTTTCCGCAGCACGCCGTTTCGGAGGCCGGATCCGGCCCGGTTTTTCCACGGCACGCCGTTTCGGAGGCCGGATCCGGCCCGGTTTTTCCGCGGCACGTCGTTTCCGGCCCGGTTTTTCCGCGGCACGCCGTTTCGGAGGCCGGATCCGGCCCTTTTTTTCCGCGGCACGCCGTTTCGGAGGCCGGATCCGGCCCGGTTTTTCCGCGGCACGCCGTTTCGGAGGCCGGATCCGGCCCGGTTTTTCCGCGGCACGCCGTTTCGGAGGCCGGATCCGGCCCGGTTTTGCCGCGGCACGCCGTTTCGGAGGCCGGATCTGGCCCGGTTTTTTCCGCAGCACGCCGTTTCGGAGGCCGGATCCGGCCCGGTTTTTCCGCGGCACGCCGTTTCGGAGGCCGGATCCGGCCTTTTTTTCCGCGGCACGCCGTTTCGGAGGCCGTTTCCGGCCCGGTTTTTCCGCGGCACGCCGTTTCGGAGGCCGGATCCGGCCCTTTTTTTCCGCGGCACGCCGTTTCGGAGGCCGGATCCGGCCCGGTTTTTCCGCGGCACGCCGTTTCGGAGGCCGGATCCGGCCCGGTTTTTCCGCGGCACGCCGTTTCGGAGGCCGGATCCGGCCCGTTTTTTCCGCGGCACGCCGTTTCGGAGGCCGGATCCGGCCCGGTTTTTCCGCGGGACGCCGTTTCGGAGGCCGGATCCGGCCCGGTTTTTCCGCGGCACGCCGTTTCGGAGGCCGGATCCGGCCCGGTTTTTCCGCGGCACGCCGTTTCGGAGGCCGGATCCGGCCCGGTTTTTCCGCGGCACGCCGTTTCGGAGGCCGGATCCGGCCCTTTTTTTCCGCGGCACGCCGTTTCGGAGGCCAGATCCGGCCCGGTTTTTCCGCGGCACGCCGTTTCGGAGGCAGGATCCGGCCCGTTTTTTCCGCGGCATGCCGTTTCGGAGGACGGATCCGGCCCGGGTTTTTCTGCGGCACGCCGTTTCGGAGGCCGGATCCGGCCCGGTTTTTCCGCGGCACGCCGTTTCGGAGGCCGGATCCGGCCCGTTTTTTCCGCGGCACGCCGTTTCGGAGGCCGGATCCGGCCCGGTTTTTCCGCGGCACGCCGTTTCGGAGGCCGGATCCAGCCCGGTTTTTCCGCGGCACGCCGTTTCGGAGGCCGGATCTGGCCCGGTTTTTCCGCGGCACGCCGTTTCGGAGGCCGGATCCGGCCCGGTTTTGCCGCGGCATGCCGTTTCGGAGGCCGGATCCGGCCCGGTTTTTCCGCGGCACGCCGTTTCCGGCCCGGTTTTTCCGCGGCACGCCGTTTCGGAGGCCGGATCCGGCCCTTTTTTTCCGCGGCACGCCGTTTCGGAGGCCGGATCCGGCCCGGTTTTTCCGCGGCACGCCGTTTCGGAGGCCGGATCCGGCCCGGTTTTTCCGCGGCACGCCGTTTCGGAGGCCGGATCCGGCCCGGTTTTGCCGCGGCACGCCGTTTCGGAGGCCGTTTCCGGCCCGGTTTTTCCGCGGCACGCCGTTTCGGAGGCCGGATCCGGCCCTTTTTTTCCGCGGCACGCCGTTTCGGAGGCCGGATCCGGCCCGGTTTTTCCGCGGCACGCCGTTTCGGAGGCCGGATCCGGCCCTTTTTTTCCGCGGCACGCCGTTTCGGAGGCCGGATCTGGCCCGGTTTTTCCGCAGCACGCCGTTTCGGAGGCCGGATCCGGCCCGGTTTTTCCGCGGCACGCCGTTTCGGAGGCCGTTTCCGGCCCGGTTTTTCCGCGGCACGCCGTTTCGGAGGCCG
Organism: Phalacrocorax aristotelis; assembly: GCF_949628215.1. Classification (NCBI taxonomy): domain Eukaryota; kingdom Metazoa; phylum Chordata; class Aves; order Suliformes; family Phalacrocoracidae; genus Phalacrocorax; species Phalacrocorax aristotelis. Next base: position 12,901 of record NW_027441364.1, read on the forward strand.
GATCCGGCCCTTTTTTTCCGCGGCACGCCGTTTCGGAGGCCGGATCCGGCCCGGTTTTTCCGCGGCACGCCGTTTCGGAGGCCGGATCCGGCCCGGTTTTTCCGCGGCACGCCGTTTCGGAGGCCGGATCCGGCCCGGTTTTTCCGCGGCACGCCGTTTCGGAGGCCGGATCCGGCCCGTTTTTTCCGCGGCACGCCGTTTCGGAGGCCGGATCCGGCCCGGTTTTTCCGCGGGACGCCGTTTCGGAGGCCGGATCCGGCCCGGTTTTTCCGCGGCACGCCGTTTCGGAGGCCGGATCCGGCCCGGTTTTTCCGCGGCACGCCGTTTCGGAGGCCGGATCCGGCCCGGTTTTTCCGCGGCACGCCGTTTCGGAGGCCGGATCTGGCCCTTTTTTTTCCGCGGCACGCCGTTTCGGAGGCCGGATCCGGCCCGGTTTTTCCGCGGCACGCCGTTTCGGAGGCCGGATCCGGCCCGTTTTTTCCGCGGCATGCCGTTTCGGAGGCCGGATCCGGCCCGGTTTTTCTGCGGCACGCCGTTTCGGAGGCCGGATCCGGCCCGGTTTTTCCGCGGCACGCCGTTTCGGAGGCCGGATCCGGCCCGTTTTTTCCGCGGCACGCCGTTTCGGAGGCCGGATCCGGCCCGGTTTTTCCGCGGCACGCCGTTTCGGAGGCCGGATCCAGCCCGGTTTTTCCGCGGCACGCCGTTTCGGAGGCCGGATCTGGCCCGGTTTTTCCGCGGCACGCCGTTTCGGAGGCCGGATCCGGCCCGGTTTTTCCACGGCACGCCGTTTCGGAGGCCGGATCCGGCCCGGTTTTTCCGCGGCACGCCGTTTCCGGCCCGGTTTTTCCGCGGCACGCCGTTTCGGAGGCCGGATCCGGCCCTTTTTTTCCGCGGCACGCCGTTTCGGAGGCCGGATCCGGCCCGGTTTTTCCGCGGCACGCCGTTTCGGAGGCCGGATCCGGCCCGGTTTTTCCGCGGCACGCCGTTTCGGAGGCCGGATCCGGCCCGGTTTTGCCGCGGCACGCCGTTTCGGAGGCCGGATCTGGCCCGGTTTTTCCGCAGCACGCCGTTTCGGAGGCCGGATCCGGCCCGGTTTTTCCGCGGCACGCCGTTTCGGAGGCCGGATATGACCCGGTTTTTCCGCGGCACGCCGTTTCGGAGGCCGGATCCGGCCCGGTTTTTCCGCGGCACGCCGTTTCGGAGGCCGGATCCGGCCCTTTTTTTCCGCGGCACGCCGTTTCGGAGGCCGGATCCGGCCCGGTTTTTCCGCGGCACGCCGTTTCGGAGGCCGGATCCGGCCCGGTTTTTCCGCGGCACGCCGTTTCGGAGGCCGGATCCGGCCCGGTTTTTCCGCGGCACGCCGTTTCGGAGGCCGGATCCGGCCCGTTTTTTCCGCGGCACGCCGTTTCGGAGGCCGGATCCGGCCCGTTTTTTCCGCGGCAGGCCGTTTCGGAGGCCGGATCCGGCCTTTTTTTCCGCGGCACGCCGTTTCGGAGGCCTGATCCGGCCCGGTTTTTCCGCGGCACGCCGTTTCGGAGGCCGGATCCGGCCCGGTTTTTCCGCGGCACGCCGTTTCGGAGGTCGGATCCGGCCCAGTTTTTCCGCGGCACGCCGTTTCGGAGGCCGGATCCGGCCCGGTTTTTCCGCGGCACGCCGTTTCGGAGGCCGGATCCGGCCCGGTTTTTCCGCGGCACGCCGTTTCCGGCCCGGTTTTTCCGCGGCACGCCGTTTCGGAGGCCGGATCCGGCCCTTTTTTTCCGCAGCACGCCGTTTCGGAGGCCGGATCCGGCCCGGTTTTTCCACGGCACGCCGTTTCGGAGGCCGGATCCGGCCCGGTTTTTCCGCGGCACGTCGTTTCCGGCCCGGTTTTTCCGCGGCACGCCGTTTCGGAGGCCGGATCCGGCCCTTTTTTTCCGCGGCACGCCGTTTCGGAGGCCGGATCCGGCCCGGTTTTTCCGCGGCACGCCGTTTCGGAGGCCGGATCCGGCCCGGTTTTTCCGCGGCACGCCGTTTCGGAGGCCGGATCCGGCCCGGTTTTGCCGCGGCACGCCGTTTCGGAGGCCGGATCTGGCCCGGTTTTTCCGCAGCACGCCGTTTCGGAGGCCGGATCCGGCCCGGTTTTTCCGCGGCACGCCGTTTCGGAGGCCGGATCCGGCCCGGTTTTTCTGCGGCACGCCGTTTCGGAGGCCGGATCCGGCCCGGTTTTTCCGCGGCACGCCGTTTCGGAGGCCGGATCCGGCCCGGTTTTTCCGCGGCACGCCGTTTCGGAGGCCGGATCCGGCCCGTTTTTTCCGCGGCACGCCGTTTCGGAGGCCGGATCCGGCCCGGTTTTTCCGCGGCACGCCGTTTCGGAGGCCGGATCCGGCCCGGTTTTTCCGCGGCACGCCGTTTCGGAGGCCGGATCTGGCCCGGTTTTTCCGCAGCACGCCGTTTCGGAGGCCGGATCCGGCCCGGTTTTTCCACGGCACGCCGTTTCGGAGGCCGGATCCGGCCCGGTTTTTCCGCGGCACGTCGTTTCCGGCCCGGTTTTTCCGCGGCACGCCGTTTCGGAGGCCGGATCCGGCCCTTTTTTTCCGCGGCACGCCGTTTCGGAGGCCGGATCCGGCCCGGTTTTTCCGCGGCACGCCGTTTCGGAGGCCGGATCCGGCCCGGTTTTTCCGCGGCACGCCGTTTCGGAGGCCGGATCCGGCCCGGTTTTGCCGCGGCACGCCGTTTCGGAGGCCGGATCTGGCCCGGTTTTTCCGCAGCACGCCGTTTCGGAGGCCGGATCCGGCCCGGTTTTTCCGCGGCACGCCGTTTCGGAGGCCGGATCCGGCCTTTTTTTCCGCGGCACGCCGTTTCGGAGGCCGTTTCCGGCCCGGTTTTTCCGCGGCACGCCGTTTCGGAGGCCGGATCCGGCCCTTTTTTTCCGCGGCACGCCGTTTCGGAGGCCGGATCCGGCCCGGTTTTTCCGCGGCACGCCGTTTCGGAGGCCGGATCCGGCCCGGTTTTTCCGCGGCACGCCGTTTCGGAGGCCGGATCCGGCCCGTTTTTTCCGCGGCACGCCGTTTCGGAGGCCGGATCCGGCCCGGTTTTTCCGCGGGACGCCGTTTCGGAGGCCGGATCCGGCCCGGTTTTTCCGCGGCACGCCGTTTCGGAGGCCGGATCCGGCCCGTTTTTTCCGCGGCACGCCGTTTCGGAGGCCGGATCCGGCCTGGTTTTTCCGCGGCACGCCGTTTCGGAGGCCGGATCCGGCCCTTTTTTTCCGCGGCACGCCGTTTCGGAGGCCAGATCCGGCCCGGTTTTTCCGCGGCACGCCGTTTCGGAGGCCGGATCCGGCCCGTTTTTTCCGCGGCATGCCGTTTCGGAGGACGGATCCGGCCCGGGTTTTTCTGCGGCACGCCGTTTCGGAGGCCGGATCCGGCCCGGTTTTTCCGCGGCACGCCGTTTCGGAGGCCGGATCCGGCCCGTTTTTTCCGCGGCACGCCGTTTCGGAGGCCGGATCCGGCCCGGTTTTTCCGCGGCACGCCGTTTCGGAGGCCGGATCCAGCCCGGTTTTTCCGCGGCACGCCGTTTCGGAGGCCGGATCTGGCCCGGTTTTTCCGCGGCACGCCGTTTCGGAGGCCGGATCCGGCCCGGTTTTGCCGCGGCATGCCGTTTCGGAGGCCGGATCCGGCCCGGTTTTTCCGCGGCACGCCGTTTCCGGCCCGGTTTTTCCGCGGCACGCCGTTTCGGAGGCCGGATCCGGCCCTTTTTTTCCGCGGCACGCCGTTTCGGAGGCCGGATCCGGCCCGGTTTTTCCGCGGCACGCCGTTTCGGAGGCCGGATCCGGCCCGGTTTTTCCGCGGCACGCCGTTTCGGAGGCCGGATCCGGCCCGGTTTTGCCGCGGCACGCCGTTTCGGAGGCCGGATCTGGCCCGGTTTTTCCGCAGCACGCCGTTTCGGAGGCCGGATCCGGCCCGGTTTTTCCGCGGCACGCCGTTTCGGAGGCCGGATATGACCCGGTTTTTCCGCGGCACGCCGTTTCGGAGGCCGTTTCCGGCCCGGTTTTTCCGCGGCACGCCGTTTCGGAGGCCGGATCCGGCCCTTTTTTTCCGCGGCACGCCGTTTCGGAGGCCGGATCCGGCCCGGTTTTTCCGCGGCACGCCGTTTCGGAGGCCGGATCCGGCCCGGTTTTGCCGCGGCACGCCGTTTCGGAGGCCGGATCCGGCCCGGTTTTTCCGCGGCACGCCGTTTCGGAGGCCGGATCCGGCCCGGTTTTTCCGCGGCACGCCGTTTCGGAGGCCGGATCCGGCCCGGTTTTTCCGCGGCACGCCGTTTCGGAGGCCGGATCCGGCCCGGTTTTTTCCGCGGCACGCCGTTTCGGAGGCCGATCCGGCCCGGTTTTTCCGCGGCACGCCGTTTCGGAGGCCGGATCCGGCCCTTTTTTTCCGCGGCACGCCGTTTCGGAGGCCGGATCCGGCCCGGTTTTTCCGCGGCACGCCGTTTCGGAGGCCGGATCCGGCCCGGTTTTTCCGCGGCACGCCGTTTCGGAGGCCGGATCCGGCCCTTTTTTTCCGCGGCACGCCGTTTCGGAGGCCGGATCCGGCCCGTTTTTTTTCCGCGGCACGCCGTTTCGGAGGCCGGATCCGGCCCGGTTTTTTCCGCGGCACGCCGTTTCGGAGGCCGGATCCGGCCCCGGTTTTTCCGCGGCACGCCGTTTCGGAGGCCGGATCCGGCCCGGTTTTTCCGCGGCACGCCGTTTCCGGCCCGTTTTTTCCGCGGCACGCCGTTTCGGAGGCCGGATCCGGCCCGGTTTTTCCGCGGCACGCCATTTCGGAGGCCGGATCCGGCCCGGTTTTTCCGCGGCACGCCGTTTCGGAGGCCGGATCCGGCCCGTTTTTTCCGCGGCACGCCGTTTCGGAGGCCGGATCCGGCCCGGTTTTTCCGCGGCACGCCGTTTCGGAGGCCGGATCCGGCCTTTTTTTTCCGCGGCAGGCCGTTTCGGAGGCCGGATCCGGCCCGGTTTTTCCGCGGCACGCCGTTTCGGAGGCCGGATCCGGCCCGGTATTTCCGCGGCACGCCGTTTCGGAGGCCGGATCCGGCCCGGTTTTTCCGCGGCACGCCGTTTCGGAGGCCGGATCCGGCCCGGTTTTTCCGCGGCACGCCGTTTCGGAGGCCGGATCCGGCCCGGTTTTTCCGCGGCACGCCGTTTCGGAGGCCGGATCCAGCCCGGTTTTTCCGCGGCACGCCGTTTCGGAGGCCGGATCCGGCCCGTTTTTTCCGCGGCGACGCCGTTTCGGAGGCCGGATCCGGCCCGTTTTTTTCCGCGGCACGCCGTTTCGGAGGCCGGATCCGGCCCGGTTTTTCCGCGGCACGCCGTTTCGGAGGCCGATCCGGCCCGGTTTTTCCGCGGCACGCCGTTTCGGAGGCCGGATCCGGCCCTGTTTTTCCGCAGCACGCCGTTTCGGAGGCCGGATCCGGCCCGGTTTTTCCGCGGCACGCCGTTTCGGAGGCCGGATCCGGCCCGGTTTTTCCGCGGCACGCCGTTTCGGAGGCCGGATCCGGCCTTTTTTTCCACGGCACGCCGTTTCGGAGGCCGGATCCGGTCCGGTTTTTCCGCGGCACGTCGTTTCCGGCCCGGTTTTTCCGCGGCACGCCGTTTCGGAGGCCGGATCCGGCCCTTTTTTTCCGCGGCACGCCGTTTCGGAGGCCGGATCCGGCCCGGTTTTTCCGCGGCACGCCGTTTCGGAGGCCGGATCCGGCCCGGTTTTTTCCGCGGCACGCCGTTTCGGAGGCCGGATCCGGCCCGGTTTTTGCGCGGCACGCCGTTTCGGAGGCCGGATCTGGCCCGGTTTTTCCCGCAGCACGCCGTTTCGGAGGCCGGATCCGGCCCGGTTTTTCCGCGGCACGCCGTTTCGGAGGCCGGATCCGGCCTTTTTTTTCCGCGGCACGCCGTTTCGGAGGCCGTTTCCGGCCCGGTTTTTCCGCGGCACGCCGTTCGGAGGCCGGATCCGGCCCGGTTTTTCCGCGGCACGCCGTTTCGGAGGCCGGATCTGGCCCGGTTTTTCCGCAGCACGCCGTTTCGGAGGCCGGATCCGGCCCGGTTTTTCCGCGGCACGCCGTTTCGGAGGCCGGATCCGGCCTTTTTTTCCGCGGCACGCCGTTTCGGAGGCCGTTTCCGGCCCGGTTTTCCGCGGCACGCCGTTTCGGAGGCCGGATCCGGCCCGGTTTTTCCGCGGCACGCCGTTTCGGAGGCCGGATCCGGCCCGTTTTTTCCGCGGCACGCCGTTTCGGAGGCCGGATCCGGCCCGGTTTTTCCGCGGCACGTCGTTTCCGGCCCGGTTTTTCCGCGGCACGCCGTTTCGGAGGCCGGATCCGGCCCTTTTTTTCCGCGGCACGCCGTTTCGGAGGCCGGATCCGGCCCGGTTTTTCCGCGGCAACGCCGTTTCGGAGGCCGGATCCGGCCCGGTTTTTCCGCGGCACGCCGTTTCGGAGGCCGGATCCGGCCCGGTTTTTGCCGCGGCACGCCGTTTCGGAGGCCGGATCTGGCCCGGTTTTTCCGCAGCACGCCGTTTCGGAGGCCGGATCCGGCCCGGTTTTTCCGCGGCACGCCGTTTCGGAGGCCGGATCCGGCCTTTTTTCCGCGGCACGCCGTTTCGGAGGCCGTTTCCGGCCCTGTTTTTCCGTGGCACGCCGTTTCGGAGGCCGGATCGGCCCTTTTTTTCCGCGGCACGCCGTTTCGGAGGCCGGATCCGGCCCGGTTTTTCCGCGGCACGCCGTTTCGGAGGCCGGATCCGGCCCGGTTTTTTCCGCGGCACGCCGTTTCGGAGGCCGATCCGGCCCGTTTTTTCCGCGGCACGCCGTTTCGGAGGCCGGATCCGGCCCGGTTTTTCCGCGGGAGGCCGGATCCGGCCCGGTTTTTCCGCGGCACGCCGTTTCGGAGGCCGGATCCGGCCCTTTTTTTCCGCGGCACGCCGTTTCGGAGGCCGGATCCGGCCCGGTTTTTCCACGGCACGCCGTTTCGGAGGCCGGATCCGGCCCGGTTTTTCCGCGGCACGCCGTTTCCGGCCCGGTTTTTCCGCGGCACGCCGTTTCGGAGGCCGGATCCGGCCCTTTTTTTCCGCGGCACGCCGTTTCGGAGGCCGGATCCGGCCCGGTTTTTCCGCGGCACGCCGTTTCGGAGGCCGGATCCGGCCCGGTTTTTCCGCGGCACGCCGTTTCGGAGGCCGGATCCGGCCCGGTTTTGCCGCGGCACGCCGTTTCGGAGGCCGGATCTGGCCCGGTTTTTCCGCAGCACGCCGTTTCGGAGGCCGGATCCGGCCCGGTTTTTCCGCGGCACGCCGTTTCGGAGGCCGGATATGACCCGGTTTTTCCGCGGCACGCCGTTTCGGAGGCCGTTTCCGGCCCGGTTTTTCCGCGGCACGCCGTTTCGGAGGCCGGATCCGGCCCTTTTTTTTCCGCGGCACGCCGTTTCGGAGGCCGGATCCGGCCCGGTTTTTCCGCGGCACGCCGTTTCGGAGGCCGGATCCGGCCCGGTTTTTCCGCGGCACGCCGTTTCGGAGGCCGGATCCGGCCCGGTTTTTCCGCGGCACGCCGTTTCGGAGGCCGGATCCGGCCCGGTTTTTCCGCGGCACGCCGTTTCGGAGGCCGGATCCGGCCCGGTTTTTCCGCGGCACGCCGTTTCGGAGGCCGGATCCGGCCCGGTTTTTCCGCGGCACGCCGTTTCGGAGGCCGGATCCGGCCCGTTTTTTCCGCGGCACGCCGTTTCGGAGGCCGGATCCGGCCCGGTTTTTCCGCGGCACGCCGTTTCGGAGGCCGGATCCAGCCCGGTTTTTCCGCGGCACGCCGTTTCGGAGGCCGGATCTGGCCCGGTTTTTCCGCGGCACGCCGTTTCGGAGGCCGGATCCGGCCCCGGTTTTTCCACGGCACGCCGTTTCGGAGGCCGGATCCGGCCCGGTTTTCCGCGGCACGCCGTTTCCGGCCCGGTTTTTCCGCGGCACGCCGTTTCGGAGGCCGGATCCGGCCCTTTTTTTTCCGCGGCACGCCGTTTCGGAGGCCGGATCCGGCCCGGTTTTTCCGCGGCACGCCGTTTCGGAGGCCGGATCCGGCCCGGTTTTCCGCGGCACGCCGTTTCGGAGGCCGGATCCGGCCCGGTTTTGCCGCGGCACGCCGTTTCGGAGGCCGGATCTGGCCCGGTTTTTCCGCAGCACGCCGTTTCGGAGGCCGGATCCGGCCCGGTTTTTCCGCGGCACGCCGTTTCGGAGGCCGGATATGACCCGGTTTTTCCGCGGCACGCCGTTTCGGAGGCCGTTTCCGGCCCGGTTTTTCCGCGGCACGCCGTTTCGGAGGCCGGATCCGGCCCTTTTTTTCCGCGGCACGCCGTTTCGGAGGCCGGATCCGGCCCGGTTTTTTCCGCGGCACGCCGTTTCGGAGGCCGGATCCGGCCCGGTTTTTCCGCGGCACGCCGTTTCGGAGGCCGGATCCGGCCCGGTTTTTCCGCGGCACGCCGTTTCGGAGGCCGGATCCGGCCCGGTTTTTCCGCGGCACGCCGTTTCGGAGGCCGGATCCGGCCCGGTTTTTCCGCGGCACGCCGTTTCGGAGGCCGGATCCGGCCCGGTTTTTCCGCGGCACGCCGTTTCGGAGGCCGGATCCGGCCCTTTTTTTCCGCGGCACGCCGTTTCGGAGGCCGGATCCGGCCCGGTTTTTCCGCGGCACGCCGTTCGGAGGCCGGATCCGGCCCGGTTTTTCCGCGGCACGCCGTTTCGGAGGCCGGATCCGGCCCTTTTTTTCCGCGGCACGCCGTTTCGGAGGCCGGATCCGGCCCGTTTTTTCCGCGGCACGCCGTTTCGGAGGCCGGATCCGGCCCGGTTTTTCCGCCGCACGCCGTTTCGGAGGCCGGATCCGGCCCGGTTTTTCCGCGGCACGCCGTTTCGGAGGCCGGATCCGGCCCGGTTTTTTCCGCGGCACGCCGTTTCCGGCCCGTTTTTTCCGCGGCACGCCGTTTCGGAGGCCGGATCCGGCCCGGTTTTTCCGCGGCACGCCATTTCGGAGGCCGGATCCGGCCCGGTTTTTCCGCGGCACGCCGTTTCGGAGGCGGATCCGGCCCGTTTTTTCCGCCGCACGCCGTTTCGGAG